>NC_072466.1:2486930-2494430 GCF_027596085.1 Anoplopoma fimbria
CAGACAGGAGAACCAGCACCAAAAAATATGCTCTCTTCAAAGACACAAGACTTCATTGACAAAAACAGTAATTTAACCTCTCAAAACACTGGAGCAAATCAATGTACTGCCGTGGACGTATTTTAGAAACCTAAAAGAATCAATATAAGTTTAAATGAACGCTATATTTATAATATTTTCACCTCTTTACCTTGCTGTTAGACAGACATTTATGACAGGGAACTGAAGCTGTTATCTATGCTCTCTTCAAAGACACCAGACTCCATTGACAAAAACAGTAATTTAACCCGTTCGCAAAATACCGACTAATACTACGCACCATGAGACGCAGCAGGCTGTCGAGTCACTACAAATGTAAATCCATCGGCGTCGTTTTAAGAGAAGATGCTCCAGAAGTCTGATGACGTAGTAAAAAGACAGAAACCACCTGTTGGGTTCTCAATGCTAACTCAACTTTAGCCACCTAGCAGCTGATCGTGTGTTTTAAGTTTAGTTTTCACTTTTGAAACAGTAATTTTAACCCAAACATAAGCAAGTGTTTTTGTCTTTTTACCCAAGAGGAAACCTCCGTCTCTGAAGAGTGAAGCCAATGCTGAAGTGTCTTAAAGCTGCATTCTCTCTACTGTCCATCAGGGGGCGACTCCTCTGGTTGTATAGAAGTCTATGAGAAAATGACTCTACTTCTCTCTTGATTTATTCCCTCAGTAAACATTGTAAACATGAGTTTATGGTCTCAATCTCTAGTTTCAAGTCTTCTTCAATACAGCAGTTTTTGTCAATGGAGTCTGGTGGCTTTGGAAAGAGCATTGATGATGGCTTCGACTCCCCGTGAAAATATTTCTAAATATTGTGATTTTTGTAAGTAATGCAGTTAAACGACAGAAACAATGAAAACAGCACCGCCCACAGAATTCATATTTCATCCATTGACCAAACTGTCTCATGCTGAAACACCAATGAGCAACAAAAACTTAGCAACTAAGTTTATGTCTTTAAACAAAACAACTTGGAGTAAAAAGAGGAAGCATCGGGTGGATGTGTGGTGTGTTCAGGGAAAAGATGGAGGATGTAGAGCGTAACCTGATTTGTAACCTCATCATCAAACCTCTGAATGGAGGCCGTTTGTCTTCTGTGGCCCTCACAAGCCTTTACTCGCTCTCTTTCTTTGTTAATGGGAAATATTAATTTCCTGTATTCCATCTTTACTGCATTAATATTTGATGATTAAATATGGCTAGGAGCGTCTCATCCCCGTCTCCGTCTTTGTCTCTCTGCCGGTTTCATTTCTGTCTCCCTTTGTCTCTGCATTTTCGTTTCAGGGTCTTTTACTTTTTGTGTATTTTATTGTGTAAATCCCTCATCCTCTACTCTGTAAATGTCTTCCTTTTCCTCCGTCCTAACTCTTCTTCACTTCTTTCTTTTCATTGTTCCCTTCTTTATCTCTATTTCAATCTTTTTCCATCTGTTTCTCTCTTTAATTGCCTCTCTTCTTTCCTCCTCTCTCCTCCACATTCTGCCATAAGTCTGGACCGGTCTGGTTATGGCTTGACCAGATCAGCTGTTCCCATGATCGACATGACATGAGGGCATTGTGCGAAATACGGGGGGTTTGGGGTCCGAGACCTCTTGATTGACACTTCAGACCCCTGAAAGCCTGATTAGCTGAATTTAGGGAGTCTCTTAAATTATTTGTCACTTGTAATTGTCACTAAAATGTCTTTTAAAAGCTTATTAAACCAGAAGCACAACTGTTTGCCGAGGTCTTTATGTCTGTTTGTGTCTTATTTAGACCCCCTTTGGACAAATTTGATCCAATGCCTTTTTGAGAGGAACTGAATAAAAGCAGGACATTGTCTCTCATCTTCTGGGAAACCAATACGGAACATAGAAGAGGCCGAGCCGAGGTCTGTGTTTAGCAAAATATAAGAATAGGATTAAGCAGCAACTCTGGAGTTTAGTATCGTATAAACCGGTGGCAACTCGGTAGCAGGGTGAAACATTGCAATGCTTATTTATTATTACTAGATTGGTGTTACTGATGTGATTTATTAGATGTGTTGATTTATTATCTAAACATCAATGTTCAAAATGGAAATAAGTGTCTCATTCTGCTTTTCTGTGCAAATTTCATCTCACTCTCAGTTGTATCCCTCCGCCAACAAGTCGAGTTGCGGTTTACATCAATGTCTGTTCCTAATTTCATTACTTCATCATTTTATCATAAAATACATTTGTTTTAAATTTTCATAACTAGCATATGAATCCTTGAGTTACAGTGATGTGACAGTGAAATTTGACGGCATTCCTGAGTTATCGTGTTCACAAGAAGTACGGATGGACAACCCATAACTCTGTCCACGGTGATAAAAATATAATAAAATAAAATCAGACAACCAAGAAGCCGTTATTTAATCACGTTTGATATCCAACAGTCATTGTGTGGCTGAATTTAGCCAATGAGAGCTCAGCTTGAGGCCAGAAAGAACCAGTGGGCTGATTTGAGTTTGCTTTCTCTTTCTTGTTTCAATTGCAATCAATCACACAAGTTACTACAACTACTTTGTTGCCTCATTTTTACCCACCAATCAAAACCAGAGTCGTCCTCCATGTAAAGCAGCATTTCATTGTTTAACCGACAAGCACACACAAGCACTCGTACACACATTAATCTACACACAGGTACGCTTACCTCCATGCGAACAAATGAGAATGCCTGCATGCAAGTGCCCACATGTGGAGTGTTTTACACACACACAAACACTAATACACACTCATATTCAAACCCACACACACACACACACACACACAAGCGTAACAACACATAAAACGCATGGCCACACACAAGTAGCTTTCCCATGAAAAAATGCATAAACACACACACACACACACACACACACACACACACACACACACACACACACACACACACACACACACACACACACACACACACACACACACACACACACACACACACACACACACTCTGCTGTAGACAACCAGTAGCTTTGGAAGTGGAGCAGAGAAAATGCGAGGGCTGCTCTTTCCACAGAAGACTTTCCCTGCAGCAAAGTACCATGGGAAACACGGCGTGGCACTAAAGCAAGGTTCCACACATAGGGGGAACCTGACAAACCCTCAGAGCTTTGGAGGAGGCGTCTCTTTTAAACTGTCCTCTAACAATATCTGCATCGTGTCTTATGAGAAACATGCTGCATTTGGCATATTTATGATCAATATTCCAATGTAAGCTGTGATCATATTCCATGTTTTACACTTTAGGCCTTTATTGATTGTCTTCCAATCATCTCCTGAGTGTTTCACTCTGTTGTTTTTATGTTTTGGATTTCTCTTTTCGTCAAAATGTCATGTCGATAAAGCTTCAATGGATTTAATTGAGAGAGAGAGAAAGAGAGAGGGACCACATTAGCCTCTGAGCCACAGGGGAACCCAGATGAGTGTTATGCAACCAAACTATGCCAACACACACACGCACACACACACACACACACACACACACACACACACACACACACACACACACACACACACACACACACACACACACACACACACACACACACACACACACAGGCCAGCTGTCCCTAATTCCAGCAGTGAAACTATCTCGGTCTATTTGTCTATCTCTGCTTCCCTCTCTCTCTCTCTTCCTCTCTCTCTCTCGATCTCTGACTTTATCTCTCTCCATCATGTTGTCAACACTTCTTCACTTCATGACCAAAAGTAAGTGGACACCTCTGTCTTTTTTATTGTTCATGCTTTGGGCATTATTTTAGACAACTGACCCTTCGTAGGTCCCGCCCCTTTTTGCTCCAATAACAGTTGAGGAAGCTTAAACCTGTCTGGTTAAAGGTACAGTTTAAACATTAATATGTTAGTCATTACATTTGTGTCACAATCTCCACAGACACATTACAGTGTTTATGCTCATGACTAATAGGAGGAATTTCCATTTTGTGTTGATTTTGGCATGTATCAGAGCACCAGAGTTCATTCCTAAATCCTCTCATTTTACTGCAGGAGGGAGTGTTTCTGGTTCTCCAGGGCCTTAAATATCGTCTACTTTCAATCAAATCAACTTTCTAAAATGAAATAACTCATCTGTTTTGTTTGATTGCTGCCAGAGCAAATATGCATTGAACAAAAAGTAACTCCTCATTAATGCATTTTCCTACAAAAGCCAGTAACACGTTCATTTCCGCTCAGGACACGCATACGGTATTTTCAAAATAAACGTCCCTTTTCACAGGAAACAACAGTTAGGTTTACACTTAGTTAGGTTTAGGAAAAGATCGTGGTTTGAGTTAAAATAACTACAGAAGTTACATGTCAATCTGGCGTGCTTCAAACTGAATGTATTGCAGTATTGTATATTTGCAGTATTGTATATTTGCAGTATTGTATATTTGCAGTATTGTATTATTGTATTTTGATGGTGCCTGGTTCTCGGATATTCAACGTGTCCTCACACGACGGTTTGTATGAGGACACCTCCTCATTTTTCATGCGTTTTCCTACAAAAGCCTGCAACACTTGTCAATTTTTCGCTCGTTACATGCATGCAATCTTGTTCGAATAACTTTGATAATGTTTGGAAAAAGAACGTTGATAAAATAACTACAGAAGTAGTTTCATGACAAATAAATAAACACTGACATCTGGATTCACATGGGGAATAAACGGCGGCCTCCTGGAAGAAAGATGGTTGTTTTTTGGACGCATCCTTCTCTCAGTTCTTCAGGATTAAGATCTCACATGTGTGGAATGTTTGGGTGTCCTCATACGTTTGTCCACGTCTCTCTTCTCCATCTTTTCTCCTCACTTCCCACTCTCTCACTCCCTCACCATGTCACTCTACAGGGTTTCATGTTGCCTGTGGCACCTGTCGCCCCCAGGGGGTGGTACAATGTGATGTGCACACACACACACACACACACACACACACACACACACACACACACACACACACACACACACACACACACACACACACCCGCATACAGTCACACAGTCGTCTCGACTTACTTGAAAAGGCGGAGTACATTAATAGAAGTCTTGCAGTGTGTGTATAGGGGGCTTTTCCCACTAACAAGGGTGTCACACACACACACACACACACACACACACACACACACACACACACACACACACACACACACACACACACACACACACACACACACACACACACACAAAGACATACCTGTATGCCAGCAACCTTCCCAGCAGGCCGAATGAAGACTAAGTACAAACCCTTGAGTTCACCCTCATTAGAGAGACTGCTGCCTGCTTCTCTCTACCACACACACACACACACACACACACACACACACACACACACACACACACACACACACAC
This sequence comes from Anoplopoma fimbria, assembly GCF_027596085.1. Lineage (NCBI taxonomy): Eukaryota > Metazoa > Chordata > Actinopteri > Perciformes > Anoplopomatidae > Anoplopoma > Anoplopoma fimbria. Next base: position 2,492,311 of record NC_072466.1, read on the forward strand.
ACACACACACACACACACACACACACACACACACACAGCAGTGGCCGGCTGCACAGGCTCAGCTGACGTCAGCTCTTAAAGGTTACCATAAACCCTCCTAAGTTGGAAACGCAGCAGATCCAGCCTGATTACAACAAAAAAAAAAAAAAAAAGAGTAAAAAAAATAACACCGTGTTTACCCCAAACTTCTGTTCATTAAAGTTAACGAGGCAAACCTCAAAACAGAAAGGTTACCCTCGGCTGCAATTACAGAAAATCAAACTCAAATCATCCCACGTACCTTATTTCTGCACCTGTGACATAACAGACGGCGTACGAGAAGAAACACGGAGCGAAGGAGGACGAAAAAAGGAGAAAGATTTACGTTAAAACTACTCGTGTGAGAGGGGAATATATTTTATGGGTCTGGATTATGGTTGTCTGTGTTCTCTATGTGTGTGTGTGTGTGTGTGTGTGTGTGTGTGTGTGTGTGTGTGTGTTGTGTGTGTCGTCCAGTCCAGGCTTGCCCTCTCACAAATCTATATTTATTCGGCGGCTGTCCCTGCGGACGCTCCAGCTATGTGTCCTTTGCTCAGCAGAGACATCAGGGTTCTCCGGTTCAGTGTTCCACCAGCCAGCTATGCCGGGACACACAAACACACACTCGTACTTACAAGGTCTGTGACACAGACACATCGCCGTGTGTCAGGGTCAGGAGGACAGAGCTGTCAATCACCGCCGGCGGGGAGGAAATAACCCACCGAGGTTTATTGTTCAGTATTAAAGGTTCTGCTGGAGGAACGTGCAGCACAGAACCTGCAGAGTGTGTAAAATATTAGAGATATTTAAAGTCATATGTTCTTAGAAATGACGGCTCCAAAAATGTCTTTTTTTCCTGCAGGTCTGAGGTTCTACGTAGATTAATTTGCCGCCATAGAACCCTTTTTGAAGAAATAACTTTTCAAGGGTTATTTGTGTAACAGAGGGTTCCACTAAGAACCCAATTCATCCAAATAACCTTTTTTGGAAGACAGAGTTCTTCAAGGATTGTTGGTTGTGACACATCAGCCCCTATCCTTTAGCACTCGAGATGAATCCTTTGGAATAAAGAAGGGTTCTCAATAGAACCTCCTTGGTGGGTCCTAGACGAAACCCTAGGATTATAAAAGGGTTCTCTGTAGAGACCCCTGGGTGGGTTCTAGAAGAAATCCGAAGAATATAAAATGTTTCTCAGTAGAAACCCATGAATGGGTTCTAGACGAAACCCTAGGAATATAAAAGGGTTCTCGGTAGAACCCCCTGATGGGTTCTTGTTAGCACTATTAGAAAGAAGCTCCAGAAAGATTTCTGGGTGGAACCATTACACCATATAAGGGTTCTCTGTAGAACCTCTCCATGGGGTTTCTGGCTGTAACCTTTCACGGATCGTTCTGGGTATAAACCCTTTAAGTCAACTCTCAGTAGAACCCTCTGAAAAGGTCAACACATGGAACCTTTATAAAAGGTTCTTCCAAGAACCAAAAAGGGTTCTCCCATGATGACAAGACATCGGCACCTTTGTTTCTAATAGTGTAACTCGAGATTGGATAAAAACTCATTACAATAACTCATAATAATAATAATAATAATAATAATAATACCTGAAATAAAATTATCGTAGTCATAATAAAAATAATATTTATTATTTTTATTAATAATAATTTTATACTAGTCATAATAGCAAATAAAAAGTATGGTTATTATGTTCCATATACTTGTCATAATAATAATTATTATTATGGTCATAATATAAATAATGGCGGTTTCAGTTAAGTTGTGTTCTAAAGCTCTGATCTCTCTCTTCCTGAGCCAACAGGAAGAAGAGCTTCCAGCTTGTCTGTGTTTCTGGTGTCAGTCAGTCAGTCAGTCAGTCAGTCAGTCAGTCAGTCAGCCAGTCAGTCAGTCAGTCAGTCAGTCAGTCAGTCAGTCAGTCAGTCAGTCTGCCAGTCAGTCAGTCAGTCAGTCAGTCTGCCAGCAGTTCGTTAGCTCATCAGTGAGCTCATTTACCTCGTTAGGCTCTGATTGATCTGCCGGCTGACGGACTGAGCGTCAGACAGAGCTCACTAATCGATATTAACAAAACAGGGAAGAGTTTAACTGTT
>NC_072466.1:2499430-2535251 GCF_027596085.1 Anoplopoma fimbria
GCTTCTACTGGTTACGTTCAACTGGTTCCCTTTGATTTCCACAAATCTATCGCTTTTTTCCTCTTCAGTGAACTTGTGAACTACATCTACCACAATGCATCAACGCCTCCAGTGTAACTTTTTATGGGGAAATAAAATGAATAAAACATCAGATAATAATAATAATAATAATGGCCCATTTTTATTCTGTTGAACACAGTATTGTTCCTGCTGGTGTCTCTGATATCAGTTAGTCTGCTGATGAAGATCATGTGATCTGATCAAAAGCTCCAGAACAGCTTCTGTATGGACCATGTGCTGAGATCATTTTCTGCACTTTTTAAGGTCATTAAAGCATTGACAAGATCAACAAGGGCTCAGGAAAAGAAATAAATAAATAGAATAAAACAAAAAAAATCCATCTGCTCATAAAGGTCATGTGATATGATCATAAGCTCCAGAACAATTTAATTAAAAAAATATTAGAACCATTTATGTACCTATTTATAATAATAATAATAATAATAATAATAATATTATTATTATTATTATTATGATTATTATGATTAGTATGATTCGTATGATTATTATTATTATTAGTATATTAATATTATCAATTATACTAATAATAAGTATTATTAATAAAATAATCCATGTAGATATATTTAATTTACTTAACAACATTAGTATTATTACCTTTTTTTTTATTAATCTATAAATCTATGAATCTATTTATTTACGTATTTATTTACATATTTATGTCATTATTTATTTGTTTGTTAATTTATTCATCTTTTATTTATTTATCTATGTATCTCTCTCGTCCTCCTTCTCCTCACACATACCAGCACTTTCCTCCGGTCAAGTTATTCATCGGTCAATATATGGACCCTGATGAGACTATTTTATTTACGGTGTATTTTTCCTGTCTGACTCTTTTCCCAGGTTACTGTGGGACAACGTTTGCAAGACACAAAACGTATCTCTAATATTGTTGAATACGTTCGTTCTGAAGTCTTTAATTGTTGTTGCTGTTAGATACGTGAGGATCTTAAAGTCTAGCAGCATTCATTCCCAGAGTGAACTTCACAGGTGGGAAAGCTTCTTCGCCTCAACGTACACTAAAAAAAGCAGAAACACATCACATATAGCTCAGCAATCAGACGACCGCTCGCCGTGGAGTCCACAGCTCTGACATCTGGAGCCGCCACAAACCCGACGGGGAAACCGTTAACGGCCTGAGGTCAGACCGAGAGAGAGAGAGAGAGAGAGAGAGAGAGAGAGAGAGAGAGAGAGAGAGAGAGAGAGGTGGAGATGAATTACAGTGTTTGGTTTGGTGAGTGGAGGGAAAACCAACTGTGAGTGGGTTCATGTACACACACACGCCTCTGTGTGTACACACTGTGTATGTGTCGTGTGTCTTTGCATATGCATGTTGTCTTTTCAAATGTACACATGAAACAACGGCATGTTACTGTTTCTTAAACTCTGTTTTTCTGCAACTCTACAAGCGTCAACAGGGCTAAATAGAAACACTACAGGTGAACGAGGTAGAGTTCATATTTATCAGAAGTAAGTTTAAGCTGTTTTGCTTCATAAAGAGAGGTGTTTCTAATATTTACTGAACCCTCATTGATGTAAACGGTCTGGACAAAGTATAGAAAACATATATATTACATCGCAACATTCAGATTTAAAGGCTTTTACATAAAATAGCTGTGCTTTACTTTCGAAGAATCTTGAATTCTGGAGTAAATATACAAACTAAAACTAAAATATATGAAGATAGATGATAGATAACGCAGATAAGATCAAACCTGCAGGTCAGTCTTCCTCAGACCTTCATCTTTCCTGCAGAAACATGCTTTTTTTATCAAAGCACTGTGGTTGAACTCCTGAGTCCCTCCTCAAGATCAAGTTTAATGTCGTCAAACGTCAAACTTGGGGCTAATTAAAGATCCAAAGGTTGTTTAAAGGCCACTTGAATACGTTATAAATCTCTTTAAGTTCCCAAATAAACCCGTTAAATGTGTCAGTATCACATATTTTGCTCCATTTATGAGGGTATTCAGAAATTAAATGCCTTAAGATGACACATTACTTTAATACTTCCTCCAATGTGCTTTCGTAAATTCACGATTTCTGGAAGGAACATCTCCATATTTACTTTTTTATTTTTTTTAACGAGACTTATGTGAATATATTTGCATAGATATTTCTGTCCCTCAGCTGAGCGTCTCTGCGTTTTTAGATCCAGTGGGAATTAAGATAGATGAGAAGACGGAGCAAAGAAATGTACCGATGACACCGAGGCAGTCTAACGAGAGATCACAAACACACACACACACACACACACACACACACACACACACACACACACACACACACACACACACACACACACACACACACACACACGGCTGACAGCTGCCTCTGATCCTCCTATGTAGTTTAAGTTAACAGAGAGGTCTAATATCGCCGAGTTGTCAACCAAATCCTCCGCCAGTCTGTGTGTGTGTGTGTGTGTGTGTGTGTGTGTGTGTGTGTGTGTGTGTGTGTGTGTGTGTGTGTGTGTGTGTGTGTGTGTGTGTCACAGCATGGAAACACACATCAGGTGCAAAACAAACAGTGAATATATCTAAGTGTCTTTTAATTCAGCAGTTAAAAGACTGAGAGAGAGAAGAGAGAGAGAGAGAGAGAGAGAGAGAGAGAGAGAGAGAGAGAGAGATGGTACCGCTGACAGACCAGAGACAAGAAGGAGGATCTGTTTTGGATTTTTTTTGGTTTCTTTTGGCACATCGGGATGAAAGAGGAGATGAGGAGACACAAGAGGATGAACTGATGAGAGAGGAAAACAGGAGGAGGAAAGAGGAGATGAGATTAAAAGAGGAAAGAAAAGACAGTGGAAGAGTAGAAAGAAAAGGGATGAGAACAGGAGGAGTCGTTAAAAGACAAGAGAGAGAAGGAAGGAGGGCAGATGTTGGGAAGAGAGTAAAGAAGGAGGAGAAAGGGAGGAGTAAAAGGAAGGAGGAGAGACAAAAGGAAAGCTTGAAAGAGGGGAAGGAGGGGAGGACAAATGCTGAGGGTGGATGAAAGGAGGAGAGAAGACAGAGAAAAGAGAGAACAAAACAGAGGAGAAAAGGAAGTAGGGGAGATGAGTTGAAAAGAGGTGGATGGGAGAGGAGGAGGAAGGAGGAAAGGGAAGGAGAGGAGAAGAGGAAAGAAAACTGTAGAAGCAAGAAAAAGAGAGTAGATGAGATTAAACAGGAGGGAGGAGAAAGAGGAGACAGTTTGAGAAGGGAGGGTAGAGTGGGAGGAGAGATAAAAAGTAAAGGAGAAGAACTAAGACGAGGAGGGGAGAGGAAGGATGAAGATGGGAGAGGAGAGGAAAGGAGGAAAGACAAGACTAAAGCTTATGAAAGAGGAGAGGGAGGACAAATTATGAGAGAGGAGGAAAGACGGGATGAAAAAAGAGGAAGGAGAGGTAAAGAAAGACTAAAAGGAGATGAGAGGAAAGGAGAGGAAAGAAGAGGGAGAAGAGGAGGAGACAAAGGGGGAGGAAAGAGGAGCGCATCAGAGAGGAGACGAACTGGGAGAGACAGTACAAAAACAGAGGAGATGAGAGGAGAGGAGAGAGGGGGATGAAAAGGGAGGGGAGGATTGAATCCAGAGACAGATAGACAGAGCTTTGAAGAGGAGGAGGAGGAAGAGGAGGGAGCAGAGAGGAGGATCAGAGTGAAGGAAGGATGAAAGAGGAGGCGAAGGAGACAGAGGGAGGGAGGGAAACATTCAGAGGGATGAAAGGAGTGAGGGAGTCAGAGAAAAGTTAAAGAAGTGACGGATGCTTTAGATGGAGGAGCAGAACTCCACTCAGTTTTTGGGGAATTTAAGATTTCTGGATTACAAGTTTTTATTCTTTATAGTGACGTTTACTTCATCAGTGAGGATAAAACTCTGTCACAACAAAGAAAACAACACACAAGTCTCCATTTGGAAACAGAGCTGATTGTGAAAGAGGATGAATTTCAAAAAGCGCGTGAAACAAAAGCTCAAGTTCAGTTTCTCGACGGTGGGAAAGCAGAGAGCTCTGGACGTCATCGGCGGTAATCCACTGTGACACTTTGAACAAAAGAAATAAATCGGACAATAACTTTACTTCAACTTTAGGCCCTAAGAAAGAAAAACACATCTGGCAGAACTTGGGCTTAACGTATAAATTGTGTCATTTATTTTTTCTGTTGAATGACCTGTCTTCTCTCATGTTGTTTTAACTTTAATATTCAGCCCCTCGCTGTCATTCCTGAATCAAATGCTTACTCCATCCGTTGACAACGGACCAAGTCTGGTTTCAAGCTGCCTGCTGTATTTCCACACAGCTGCCAGAATGAAATATTGAAGTTGGACGTAACAATTCTGCAAAACAAGCATATTTTGTTTATTTAAACCACGTTGATACTACGTCACTTGCTCTGACCGAATGCACAAAAAAAAACCTTTGTTTGCAGAAATGTACAACGGTATTTACCACAGAGAGAGAAGATCATCGTAAATGTAATCTAAAGTCATACTTGAACAAGTTGAAGATGAAGCTGCAGGCCAGATCACAGGATCACGACACAGTTACCACATCCAACGAGCATATTTAGGTTCCTCACAACCGGGATGAAACCGGTATATGATGTTTACATATGCAAACACATAACCTCGATATGTAGAAAAACAGAACATGGTGCTGCATAAGTAAACACACTCTTGAGAAGTTGTCTGTGGAGCTCTTGATACTTTTTGACATTTCTTGTGATCCCAAACTGACTGACTGCAGAACTCTGTTCTCAACCATGACATGTTCCAAAGGGTCCTGTTTCCTTTCTTCTCCTCTTTTCTTACTGTTTGTCTCTTCTTCTTCCTACTTCCTCCTCTCATCTCCTTTTAGTACTTCAAGAAGTACTACCCTGAGCCTTCCGCTTAGCACTTATTGTATTCGTATTAGTTTGTTTCTGTACTTTTGCTCTGGTTTATGCTTTTAGATGCTTGTTTAAGAAAGGAGATGCACTTGTGACTTCTGGTGACTAGTAGTTCTCTTGAATACCTATGTTGAATACACTTCCTGTAAGTCGCTTTGGATAAAAGCGTCTGCTAAATGACTGTAATGTTTTAGCCTTTCTTTACTCTTCCCTCTTTTTCATCCCCTCCATCTCCTCTTTTCCTTCCCTCCTCTCTCCTAATTTGTCCTCTCCTCCGTCTTCTCATAAGCTTTAGTCTTGTCTTTCCTCCTTTCCTCTCCTCTCCCACCTTCACCCTTCCTCTCCCCTCCTCGTCTTAGTTCTCCTCCTCTACTTTTCTCCTCCCACTCTACCCTCCCTTCTCAAACGCTCTCCTCTTTTCTCCTCCCTCCTTGTTAATCTCAGCACAGGTTCCAAAGGGTTTTTAATCAGATCAATGGTGAAAATGAGCATGTTATCAAATGACTTAAGGAAAAAACGTGTCAACTAGATGCCTTAGAGGCTTCTTTTTTTCAGCTTTACATTCTTACTGGTCCAAACTGGGAGCTGCCCAGTGAGTCCACAGTCCTCTGTTGGTTAATGTCTTCCTAAAAGGTGACTTTCTGAAAGCTGTGCAGAAGCAGCAGGCCTCAGACTTTTCTTTCCCCGACCCTGATGCAGGTATTTTATGTATCGCGTACATTTCTCCACACTTAAACACTTGTGACTGCAGAGAAGACAGAAATCAGAAAAATCCAGCTGGAATGTTTTTTCAGGTCGCAGCAGATTTACTTCCCCTCTTTGAAGCACTCATTTTTTTTTTAGCCCCGCTAGGCCGACTCTCTGCTCTCCCCGCCGTTAGCATGTGGTAATCCTCCCACTCCGTCATATGACGGACGGGAGGCGCAAGGTGCTAGCCAGCTGCGCTAGCTTTTAAGCCTTAATACCCTGAGTATGAGTGAGCTAGCGTGGAGCTAATCAGTCTTAATGCCATGCGTATGGCGTTAGCTCCCGGAGACGGCTAGCCGCTGTAGCTTCGGCTAATCCAGGAACGAGTCCAATCCCCTGCTTTTCAACCCAAATATGTAAATTTTAGAAAGTGCAGCATGAGATTAAGATTAGAGGAAGAGAATAAAAATAGTGTTGGCGGGGGAAAGCGTTTGTGCTGAACATTGTTGGGGAGGGAGGGATGCACTCGGATGACATGGAGCTCTTGTTCCTACTGAGGATGAATGAATTCTGCCAAAGTGTTCCATGTGAAAGAGGAATGAACACAGAGCTGAAACAAAAAGAGGGTAAATACGTTTAAAAAGAGGGGCAGGAGAGAAAGGAAGGAGCGCTAGATTAAGAGCTGGAGTACCAGGGTGAGAAAACACACTGCAGACTGTGTTGACTTCCTGTGCAAGGACAGGAAATGATGTCACGCTGCTCAGGGCACAGAACTATCTTGGTCGCTCTTATCTTTAAGTGTCTGCTTCAAACTGAAGCACCTGCTGCTCTCTTTCTCTCTCTTTCTCTTTCTCTCTCTTTTCTCTTTCTCTCCGTCTAGAAAATCACAGCCCTCAGTCGGACGCCTCCTCCCACCCTCCTCCTCCTCCACTTCCTCCTGCTCCTCCCCCTTCCGTCCGTCACATGGTACAAGAGCCGGCGCCAGGGCTGTGACATGGGCCGTGATCTCTCTCTCGCTCTCTTCCTCCCTCCCTCCCTCCCTCCCTCCCTCCCTCTGTGTTTTGGGCAGGAAGCCACCAAGTTGCACAGCAGAGACGAGCCACCTGTTCCTCCCTGGCAGAGGAGACGGTGGAGGGATGGAGGGAGTGATGAAAAGATGAAGGCGGGGGGGGGGGAGAGGTGAAGGGGAAAGGGCACGATGATGGAAGGGAAAGGGAGTGGAGAAGGAGAGAGGAGAGAGGAGGGATGGAGAACGAGGTAGGGAGAGAAGACAGGAGAGAGGGAGACGGAAGGGGGAGAAAGAGGAAAGCAAGGAAGGAGATAAAGGGAGGTACAGAAAGAGAAGGGTGGATGGATGTGAAAGACGGGGTGAGAAAGAAAAGTCTGGAGGAAATGAGGGAGAGAATGAAAGAAGGTAGACGGAAGAGAAGGAGAGAGGACAAATAGACAAAAGGTAGAGTGAGCGAGGGATGCTGAAAAGGGAGGGAATTAGAGGGTGAGGTGGAGGTTGGAAGGAGGAAGAGAAAAGGAGGGATATGAAGGTGAGGGATGGACAATTAAGGGCGAAAAGGTGGAATGGAAGGAGAGGTGGGGTAAGGCAAAGATGGAGGTGAATGAGAGGGAGAAACAGAGGGGGAGAGATGAAATATGGAAAGTGGAGGAAGAGGTGAGGTGAAGGAGGACATAAAGGATGGGGGAGGGAAGGATGAGGAATAATGAGATGGGGAAATGAGGGATGGGAAAGAGAAATGAAAAAAAAGTGAAGTTAACTTAAAAAGGGTGAGGCAAAACTGGAAACAATGGAGAAAGGGAAGGGAAGGAGAGGGGAGGGGAGGGAGGGTGAGAAAGGTAAAGAGATGAAATGTGAAAAGGAAAGGAAAGATAGACGATAGAGTGAAGGATAGAGACAAAGGGACAGAGGAGGCAGAAGATGGGAGGAGGGATGTGAGAGTAAAAACCTGAGGAGGGAGTAATGAAAATGAAAAGACCACGGAGGAGGAGAAGGATAAAAGAGGGGGTACAAAAAAGAGGCGAGAGGTAAGGGAGAGGAGGGGAGGAAAGGAGAGATGACAAATGGTTAATACGAGAGAGAGGGATGCTGAAAAGGGAGGAAAGAAGAGGGTGAGTTGGAAGATAGGAGGAGGAAGAGAAAAAGGAAGGATATGAGGATGAACTATGACAAATAAACGAGGGAGAAACGGGGGAGAGAGATGAAAGAAGGAAAGAAGTTGAGGAAGTGGTGAGGTGAGAGAGGACATAAGGGAACGGGAAGTGAAGGAGGGAGGAATAAGGAGACGTTAAAATGAGGGATGGAAAAGAGAAGAGGTAAACGAGAGGAGAAGAGGGAGAAAGGAATAGAGAGACGAGGGAGAAAAAGTAACTTAAAGGGATGAGGCAAACGTGGAGACCTTGGAGGAGGGAAGGAAAGAAGAGGGGAGGGAAGGTGATGAAATGTTAAAAGGAAAGATGGAAGAAAGAGTGACCAAGGGAGGGAGGAGGCAGAAGATGGGAGGAGGGTAAGCGAGTAAAAACCTGAGGGAGGAGGAATAAAAGAAAAAAGGTAGGGGAGGAGAAGGGGAGTACAAAAAGGAGAGAAAGGGAGGTAAGAAGACGGAGCGAGGGATGCTGAAAGGGATGAAAGAGGAGAGGAGGTGGAGGACAGGAGGAGGTGACGGTCCCTCCTCCCCCCCTCTCTTGACCTTGTCCTCCCTCCATTCATCACTCCATCATCTCCTCCCACTCACTTCCTGTCTCTCTCTCCAGATGTTGAGTCTCCACGTCAGCACATCAGATTTATGAATGAAAAGAAACAACGTTCAATTCTGTCAGAAGGTCTGAATGCACGCTGTTATGAACTCCATGTTCAGATATCCTCATAAAGTAGAATATAATGTATATATATATAATGTTCAGCAGCCTAGAAATGTCAACTTCATCCATTCTGAAAGGTGAGAGCTGCACTGCCGCAGTGCCTCTGAGCAATGCTACCGTTTACTGACAGTTTGTTACTGTTTACTGCAGTTTTACTTTGTTTTACTGCAGTTTTACTCTCATTACTGTCTTACTATTTTATATTGCTGTTTTACTTATTTTAATCACTATTTTACTAATGTATATTAGTTTATTCCTCTTTTTCTAAATTGCATTGCAGTTTCTAACTGTTTTACTAATGTTTATAACTGTTTATTAATGTTTATTACAGTTTATAACTGTTTTATTAATGTTTATAACTGTTTATAAGTGTTTTACTAATGTTTATAACTGTTTTACTAATTTTTATAACTGTTTTATTCATGTGTATTACAGTTTATAACTGTTATATTATTTTATTACAGTATATAACTGTTTGACTAATGATTATTGTTGGTGTTCAACTTATGTCTATCACGGTTAATTACTGTTTTACTGATGACTTTTAAAATAGAAAGACTTTCCCATCAGCCTCAGCTGTAGTTTTTGCTTCAGCACTTGTTATCAAACGGACACACAGAGCCTACGAGGATGTAACCGCACACATACATTAACCATGCAGACACCAATGCAAATACAAATGCAGAAATGCACACACTGAAACACGTATGAGCAGCATAGTCTCTCTCTCTCTCTCACACACACACACACACACACACACACACACACACACACACATAGAGCATGGACAGGAAGTGTGCAGGCTGCAGAAGCAACAAAGCCGTCATTTGCATGAGGAACGATGCGGAAGCGAAACCAAAGCTCCTTATTGTACCTCACCATACTCAGACACACCTATACACAGTTTCTCTCTCACACACACACACACACACACACACACACACACACACACACACACACACACACACACACACACACACACACATTACTTTCCATGCCATTTGAATGCACAAACAAAGAGGCCATTGGGCTTGTGGTTACCTGGAGGAAATGGGAAACAAACTAACTGCTGTTGTCTCGGCAACGGTCATATCCCATAATGCTATTCAAATTCTGACGCTCTGTTATCTCACTTGTGGCTTTCACACACACACATATGAATATGAACACACACACACACACACATTTAGAGTGTGTACGGGGGGGGGATGAAGATGAAGATGAAGATGCTCACCCAAACGCCATTCATTTGGACACAGCTGTTCGTCAATACACATGATCGTCTGTGTGTGTGTGTGTGTGTGTGTGTGTGTGTGTGTGTGTGTGTGTGTGTGTGTGTGTGTGTGTGTGTGTGTGTGTGTGCGTGTGCGTGAAACTCTCGCTCCATGTGATGCTTTCAAGGGCACAGCTTGCATCCTTCGTGCGAAGCCGTGGTCGCCATGGCAACACACAACATACAATTCATCCTCTTCACCTGCCTTTTTTTTTTTTTCTCTCTCTCTCTCTCTACTTTCTCCATTTGAACATGTTGTTGTGTGGGAGCGGAGGTGAATGAGTGTGTGTGTGTGTGTGTGTGTGTGTGTGTGTGTGTGTGTGTGTGTGTGTGTGTGTGTGTGTGTGTGTGTGTGTGTGTGTGTGTGTGTCTAAGTGGGTTTCAGTTCACTTCCTGGTCTGTTTATAGCCAATCGGTGAACAGAAACTGACGTGAAGCTCTCATTGGCTTACTGTCCACTACTGATCTTTCATTTTTCAGTGTACTTCTCAATGTACCGACTCTGTGGTTACCATGGCGCCCACATCCATTTGGTCCTCCATTTCTGCCTCTCTCTCTCTCATATTTCTTGTTATTGCACTTCATTCATTGGTTATTCAGCTTTTTGTCATTGATGTGCATCATTTAGTCAGTTTTTTTTACCTTGTTGCTGCTCAGTTTGGTTCTTTTCTCTCTCTGTCTCGTTGTCTCTAAGATGTTTTTGAGTTTTGGTCCTTTTGGGTCGTCTGGATGTAAAAGAAATGTGTTTGTTCTTTTGTGTTCTTCGGTCTATATCATTGTTTTGTTTGCTCTTCCTACACAGAGTGATGATACATTAAAGGAAAGCACTCTGAGGCCAATAGTCGAGAGAGCAACCCTGATATATATCTCAATATTCTTTCATTCTAAACTTCCAAAACTACCATGTCAAAATACAGTTTCATGATATGTGTGTATTTACCATAAGTCAAAAAGAATGCAGTTTTAATGGGTTCTTCTTTGGCCAACCATACATCCTTCCACCAAGTAAAGTGAAAATCAGGCCACTAGTTTTGTACATTATCCTGCTGACAAACAGAAAAACAAACCAAACCAAAAACACAACCTGCTGCAGATACTTCAACCAAAATCCCCAAAACGAGTTACATTTCCTCCATTTTCCCTGCGTGAATCAAAGCAGTTCGAATGATAATGCTTATTTCAACCCAAACCATGATCTTTACGTAAACCTAACCAAGTTGTATTTCTCGCCTAAACCTAACCAGACATTAACTGTCGTGTTGTGACATCATAAAACAGATTTCTTTAAAAGAAACAACGGACAAAGGAGGCGTCGGATCAGAAGAAGCCTCTCAGGGTCCTCATGGAGGTGCAGGGACATACGGGGTCCTCGTCAGCATGGCGACACACTTTCTGTCTGCCTGAACAGCTTGCCTCAGTGTGGAGCAGCCGTTGACAATTGTCACCTTCTATGTCCTCATAACCCACCTTACACACACACACACACACACACACACACACACACACACACACACACACACACACACACACACACACACACACATTGTCAATGCATTCTAAAGCGTGTGCACAGTCTGCAAGCGCTGACGCACATCCTGTGCAGGTTTTCTGTTGTGTGTGTGCGTGTGTGTGTGTGTGTGTGTGTGTGTGTGTGTGTGTGTGTGTGTGTGTGTGTGTGTGTGTGTGTGCGTGTGTGTGTTTAACGGAGATGACACTACATGAAGTTTAAAGCTTTGAGGTGCAGATAGTAATCTCTGTTCTTACAGCATCTATTTCTGTCACACACACACACGCACACACACACACACACACACACACACTGAATGATGAAAGAGCGATGAAGATGTAGAGAGAGGAGACGGAGAGACGGAGGGTGTTTGGATGACATAGTTTATCTCGTCTTCGATGCGAAGCCGCCTCTCACACAGGAAGTGACACCGCTCACGCTCACACACGCCGTTCTCTTCTTCTACTATCCCGCCTGCACACGTGTGAAAAAAGCAAAAGGCCAGACTCTCTACAACATCTCTCCTCCATCATCCATCCTTCTTCTTTAGCATATAATCTGTAGCACGGCGGCCATTACACAAGTCCTTCTTCATGTTTGATCCTGAATCTGTTTCCACTTATCGTTATCTCTCCTGCATCACTCTGACCTTTGATCTCCCCATCGCTTGTAGTTTCAACAACTACGGCTCATTCTATTGTTTGACAGCCTGGACATCCACTTTTTTTTGAAATACAGAGATGGCAAGTACTGTACAACTGTTCACCAATGACAACATTAGACAGGTCATTTCATGTTCTCTGACAGATTGAAGCCAGATTTTGAAAGTGTTTTATAAAAAGCAACGATAAATTGGTATGTTCTTATAACCGAGTTCCTACAGCTTAAAACATGTTCAATTTAACACTTTTTATGACTTTTTTTTTTTAAATGCTGCTCGGATAAAATTTTACACCAAATTTATAATTACCAAAAATGTTTTATTTTTATTAATTATTATTATATTATTATAATTATTATTATTTAAAAAATATTAATTAAGTGATTTAAAATTATTTTGAAATCAAACAATGCATTTTCAGGAAAAAAATATATTTATAAAATCCTACTTCCCAAAATGTTTTAAAACCAATTTAGGCTTTATTTCAGGATTATAGAATTCAGTCTTTTTGAGGATTTTCTGTCATTGTAACTCCTGATATCATTGATAAAGCAGCTGTCAGAACTTTTGACAACAGTTGAACGCATCCCTCTCCCTCTTCACTCTTTAATCACGTCTCTGTATTTCTACATAATAACACAAACTCCGTCCTCGGCATTAAACTGTGACACTTATTCAATTCTCCAAACATCCATCTGCCTCAAAGACTCACAGAGGAAAGAATCCAACCACGTTTTTAACGTGGAGCTTAAATGTAGAAAGAAGAAACTTTACATGATGGCAGCCGGCAGGAAACCGTGAAAGTGAGCCTTTTTTTTTTTTTTAATTTTTCATTTACACTCCCAGCCGAGGTCACACCTCCGTTAACGAAGCTGGCCTGTTGCCCCGGTAACCAGCCGGGAGGAAACAGCGAGTGTAATTCTGGCTAAATGAATACAGCTCAACTCTCTCCTTGTCTTACCGTCTGTTTCTCTGTTACAGCCTCTCTCTCTCTCTCTCTCTCTCTCTCTCTCTCTCTCATGACAAAAGGTTCGGCCATTTTAAATCATAATGAAGGTTATTATTACAACCACGGCCCTTTTTTTTCTCCACCATTTTCTCCGTTGCGGTCAGGAGGTTGTTTTCACCAGAATACAGAATACATGTTTCTCTATAAACATTTACTTTAACTACATATCATTTTAAAAAATACCCATTTTATGCATCTTTATGTCTACCTTTGTTACGACTGCTTGTTATGTGTTACCGCGTACTATAACCACACACACACACACACACACACACACACACACACACACACACACACACACACACACACACACACACACACACACACACACACACACACAGATCCTACCTGGTGTAGCCGTTTTTCCTCTGGTCCGGTTTAAGGAGTCCACAAACTGGTCACAGTTCCCTGGGGGAGAAAGAGAGAGCGAAAGGGTGATGAAGACGCAACAGTTTTTATTGTAAATCCACCTTTTGTGATTTATTGACCTGGCAGATCCACCAGAACCACCAGTACGTTGTTTTAAGTTGTATATCATGGTTTCTATAAACCTTTTTTAGGATATATTACTAGGAAATATATGTATACGGACAGCCCTGTCTCAATCGGTTTAATGTACTTTGGGTTTAGAGTTGTTTTCCCTTTAATCCAGTTAAGAGAAACCTTAAACCAATCTTAAATATGTCTGTTAAATAATAGAACATACTTTTGGCTAAATAGTAGAAAAATAAAAACCATGGTTTGCACAGAGTTTTAAAGGTCAAAAGGTCAAGAGACTCTTTCAGCGGACAAATACCAATGCAATATTTAAATGTATGTCAGGATAAGAAAAAAAATGATGCAGCAGTGACATGCTGATCCTGTGTTTTTTTAATCCAGAATTTTCTAAAAACACAGAAGTCTCTGTTGTTTTCTTGGCGGATCCTGAGCGTTTGACTGCGACATTTCAAACCCTTCCATGAATCCAACGGTAAACAAATAAAAAAACAGACGACACTCTGTTTCAGACTTTCAGATCACTCGTGTCATCAGTTTGTCATCTTGATTTTCAGTTTTCTTTTGTCACTATTATCTTTTTTTTTGTTTTTTTGTTTCAAAGCCCGTTGGGATATCTGTTCCTTTTCACCCGCTGAGATTGGATTTCTTTTCATCCCCTGATATTATTTGAAGTGTTTTTATCTTTTGTATGGATATGCAAATAACTCAACATAAACCTACAGCGGAGACGTCGCTGTGTTTTAATGGTGCTGCTGATGACTCCACTGTGGTGGATAACAGACCGGGAGGCAGAGCGGGGGAACGGTACAGAGGAAACATATAATCAGGAATATTAAAGATTTATTTATATTATTAGTATCATTTATATTAGTATCGTAATAATAATAAAACGTATTATTATTCTTTCATTTCGATTGATTTTGAATGAAAATACTCCTTTTTATAACAGCTCACAAAATGGATCGACAAATAAAGAGAGAAAATGGCAAAAGCTGATGATTATTATGTCACGGAACCCTTAAAGTATATATATATATATATATATATATAATATATATATATATATATATATATATATATATTAAATAATGAACATATATATATATATATATATATATATATATATATATATATATATATATAATATATATATATATATATATATATATTTATATATATATATATTTTTTTTTAATATATATTAAAAATGAACAGCTAAATTACGGTGTTTTTGTGGTGGAAATTATATTTTTATAAAACATTTTTCATCCGATTTCATCAGATTTAAATAGTTAAAAAAAAAAGATATTTATATATGTATTTAATAAAATAAGTACCCATTATTTGAATAAAGTTATAATAATAAGATAATTTTAAAAAGTATAATAATAAAAGTATATATATATATATAAATATATATATATATATATATATATATATATATATATATATATATATATATATATATATATATATATAGAGAGAGAGAGAGAGAGAGAGAGAGAGAGAGAGAGCGATATATATATATATATATATATATATATATATATAGAGAGAGAGAGAGAGAGAGAGAGAGAGAGAGAGAGAGGTATATATATATATATATATATATATATCATAGATAGATAGATATTGAGATTACAGTTAAAGAAAAACTGACCTTTCCCCTATATTTGCCTAAACCTGCCTCATGGTTGGCAGTGAGATGTCATCCATTTCCCATAATGCCACTGGACCCCCCCCCTAGAAAATGCATGAGCTCATTGTGTCCAGTTGGGTTTTACGTCTACGCATTAACACCGTGAGTTACTGCAAGCATGAAAGTGAGAGTTTCCCGCTGAGAGAAACTGAAACTTTCACACATTGCTCAAAACTAAACCACCAATTTTGTCGTTGTAACTTTTTTTCAGTTCTGGTTTCATTTCTGTGGGTGAAGACAAAAAAAAGTATATTTCTCCCCGTATGACTGTTGAACGCCTCTGAGAACCGGCGGCAGCATATTGAGAATGTGACTAACATCAAGAAAGTTGAAAGTTTCTGTTTTTTTCAGATGACGTTCGTACAAAAACAGATCTGCTGGGAATATGATGTCATGTCATCTACAATTAAGCAGTTATACAAACTATTAAATGTTGTGTTTGAGCTTTATATTAGAGGATATAGCATTTTACTAAATGTGAATTCAGTATCAAATCCTTTAAAATCTCTGCTATTTGTTACCTTTTTGAACGTGTATGCTTTCTACTAATAAAAAAAAGAAGAAGTGAAGTGTTGACATATTTGAGAACAAACTTTCTTACCAGAAATAAGAGAAGAAGATATCAGTCTCAACAATAAGTCAGTGTTTAGCCTAAACACTGGAACAGAAAGCTTAAAGGGGAACCTGCCCTCCGAGCTGGGTCAAAGGCAGAAGGAGAAGCACGGGGTGATGACTTGATCAAAAAGACGTGAGCTCCAGCTGATGACTCAGTGAGCCATCGTTAATGTTTTCCTGCTATGACAAATCAAAGCGTCTGCTGTATGAAAGGTCTGTCCAACAGACACTGAGACAGTTACAGCAGGTGGGCTGGGGATTTCAAAATAAAAGCGTATCTTAAAAATGATGACATATAAATGTATCATCCATGCAAATTGGAAAACACTGTATTTCTCATTTATTTATGGTTTACTTGCATGAACATAAATCTTGGAAGTTAGCTTATTTAATAAGCAGCTATAGCTTAAACAGCAGGGCCATGTTTCATGTTCTTGTTATGGTGAAGCTAACAGACAAACCCCAGTGGATTAGTGGCTTGCTAGCTGTATAAACGCCTCTTTTAGCTAACAGTTTACCTCTGCGTCTTCTAATTTCTAACATATTTTGGACCAACAAATGCACCAAAAATGAGCATTTCCCTTTAAGAGCTTTTAACCAAGTAGAACACAGGTTTACTTGATTAGAAATGTGTAGCTCGTAGCTCGTAGCTCGTAGCTCGTAGTGCAAACCTCCAAGCACGAACAAATGCGTTCATACTCTCTGCATTGTTCGCTGCATTATTATCCGTAACGCAAGAGGACGTACAAACAAAATGAACTGTGAAGAATCAAAAAGACAACGAGTGTAACTCATAGATATGACCATAGACTGCAGGTGTTACCGGCAAAAAGCCATAAACTAACCTCCACAATGAGGAGGAGGGATTTTGTAATTATCTGTAAACTCATATTTCAAATTCATGGACTATTTTATTAACTTTATACAAACCCTGTAAAGAAAGTAGTCAAATATTAAATGCATTATAAATAAACAAAGGTTGAATATCCAGTAAACAATTTGATTTGGCTGCAAAATATTCACTCAAAAGTAGATTTTTTTAACACCTCCTGTTTCTAAAGCATCTAAAATTGTCCTTCTTTGTTTAATGCCTACACATGTAGATAGTGTTTTTATCAATGAACTATATGTGACAGTCACGTGTGAGTATAAACTAAGCTTCACTACATCACGTTATAGAATGGTATAAAAGCATCCTCAGCTCGATGCAAGGTATAACTATTCCCACGCTATATGTATATATATATATATATATATATATATATATATATGTAGTAGTATTCCTCTGTGTATGTTAGGAGTTTTACTGCATTTGCTTTACAACCCTCTCACAGGCAGCGTACAGTAAAAAGGGGAAACTGAGTGTCGGTTGTGTCACTTGGGGTTTTTCTGATTACAAAACACCGACGGAGCTCCACTGTCTGATGAATAAATGCATGAAGGGAGAATAACTACAAGCTGGTGAGGAAGTAGGCCAGTTTGGGTGAAGGTCTCTCTCTCTCTCTCTCTCTCTCTTCATCGACTCGCTGTCATCACACACACACACACACACACACACACACACACACACACACACACACACACACACACACACACACGGTTGGGTTTCATTAGCGGCCTCGTTCCCGTCACACACATTAATAAACAAACATAAACGCACAGTTTCTATAGCGAGCATGTGAGGGAAACGATCTGACGTCTCCCATCCCCCCCAAAAAAGAGGCGATACGATTGGCTGGTTGGGGAGCGACAGTGAAAATAAAGGTGATCACTGATTGGCCGAGGGATAAACAAAAAAAGTCCTTATTTTAGAGGTTGTAGAGGCTAAGAGAGGGAGTTCCCTTCTGTTCAGCTGAGGACAACAAGCTGACACACACACACACACACACACACACACACACACACACACACACACACACACACACACACACACACAGTCCTTCGAATGAAATGTGTGTCAGCAGCTGACAGAATAGACACACTCCTCTAGCTTGAAACCTCTCATCACATCTCCTCTCCTCTGTTCCTCCTCTTCCTCCTCTTCCTTCCTCATCCTGTGTTCTCTGACTCCTTGTCCGTCTCCCATCTCCTCTTCAACACTATTGTTTCCTCCCCTCATTCTTTCTTTCCTTCTCCACTTGTTTCCTCTCCCATTCATTTGCTTACTTTCATTTCCTCTCTTCTCTCCTCCCCACTTGTTTCCTCTCCTTTCTTCTTGTTTCTTTAACTCTCATTTCCTCTCCTCTTTCATCGTTTCCTTCCCACACCTCTTCTTTCCTCTCCTTTTGTTTTCCCTCCCCTCCTCTCCACTTCTTTCCTTTCCTCGCCTATTCTACCCTTGGCCTGTTTCCTCTCCTTTCCTTTCCTTTCTTCTTGTTTACTCATCTCTTGCCTCTCTTCTCATTTCCTCTTCTCTCCTCTTGCCTCCTCTCTTATCCACTTGTTTCCTCTCCTATTCTCTCGTTTTTCTCTACTCTCATCTTGTTTCTTCTCGTCTCCTCCCTTCTCCACGTGGTTTACTCTTCTCTTCTCTCGTTTCCTTTCCTTTTCTCTCCACTTGTGTCCTTTCTTCGCCTTTTCTCCTCTTTGTTTCGTCCGTCTCCTCTCCTCTTCTTTCTTCTTGTTTCCTCCCCTCTTATTTCCTCTCCTCTCCCATCTTATATCCTCTCTTTCATTCTTTCTCCTCTTCCTTTCTCCTCTCCTATCACCTCCCCTCTTCTTCCTTTTCTTCTCTTGCCTCCTCCCTTTTCCTTTCTTCCTTCCTCCTCTCACCTGTCATCTCATCTCCCTCCCTTCTGCTTCTATCGTACTTTACTCCCACTCGCTCCCTAACTTCCCTCTTCTCCTCCACCTTTCCCTTGTCTTCCTCACCTCCTCTCCTCCTCTCCTCCTCTCCTCCAGGTGTGTTTATATCCATCCAGGTATAAACCCCAAACCACAGAGGAACATTCTATCAGGAGTAGCCGGTCAAACAAAGCTTTATCTTTGTGAGTGTGAGTCTTAATAATTCAGCCGTCGCTGTCAGGACCTCGCTCACCGGAGAGCTCTCAGGTTCCTGTACAGCTCTCAGGTGATCTCACACACACACACACACACACACACACACACACACACACACACACACACACACACACACACACACACACACACACACACACACACACACACACACACACAGGTGAAACTGTTGCATTGAAAAGCAGCACTATTCATTCAGAGAGATAAACTGTGGATCAGCTGAGCGTGAAGCTTGAAATCCTCTCTGTAATGCTCTGTATCGGTCTCTCTCTGGAGGAAGCCGTTCTCCTCACAGCAGAGAATCAGAATAAGAACAGTGCTTAGTGCTGCAGGTGCTTTCTGTTGCATTGCAGCTGTGTTTTGTTCGTACAGTAATCCACTCTGAGGTGAAATGTTACAATAACAGACTGAGTGAGGAAAAAGAAAGCCACAATGCAAAGTGGAGCAACGTTTTCTCTGTAAAATCTCTTATTAGAGGTAGTTTAAAGAGTAAAAGTAGACTGTATATACACTCAATCATTCAAACATACAGACACATGTACTCCATTTTTGTCATGTTTATTTTTTAGTCTTTCATGTATTAGTTATTCAGTCTATAAAACATCGAACCTATCAAGCTAGTAGACCAGCACTGTGTCTTTAAATTACTTACATCTTAATGTATTAAATAAAAAATGATATGGAAGAAAGCAAATGTTTGAAAGGCTGCAGCGGTAAAAAGTAACTAAGTACATATGCTCAAGTACTTTGACTTTGCTTGAGTCCTTCCATTTTATGCTACTTCTACTCCACAATACTTTGGAGGCAAATACTTTTCACCCTACTACAGGAAGTAACTTTGCAGAGTCCGATTATTACATCAAATATTACTCAACTACTAAATTAGTCTGTATTGTTATAGATTAAGGCCTTCACATGCCAGGTTTTTTTTTTGTGCAACTAATTAAATATACTAAATATATTTTTTCTGTTATTTTTCTGAATATTTTCACCCAGAATTCAAATCATGGGGCAAGGTTTATTTTTCTGAGCTTTTGCATAGTGGATTGAGACCTCGACCAATCAGGTTGTGCGGAGTGGTTTGAGTTGCACCTTTATTTTATGAAATAACAAAACCAAGGTTCTGTAGTGTGAACCAAGACGGCAAACTTTATTACTCCTTTCAACATTGACAACCTAGACATATAATATTCACAGGTGAGTATTCTGTCGTTTATTCGTCACGCCCCAGTGTTTAAAGGCTTCAGAGTTATTGTGCGGTATTTCTACTTCTACTGAGGGTAAAAGGTGAGTACTTCTTCCAGCACTGAGAGGCTGGCTGTAATAAGCAGCTGTTTAGAAACGGATTTGAAAATAAACTGATTTTCATAGTAACCTGCAGGTAAACATATTAAATCATTATTTCAGCACTTGATGGAAGATGTAACTATTGAGTGTTACTTTAAGAATCCACCGGCAGCAGAACATCAAAAGCTGAAGTTGTTAATCATCATCTGTACAAACAGACTGGAGGGATGTAACCGGCAACTCCAAGCTGTAATGAGAGCTCAACAGTGTGTGTGTGTGTGTGTGTGTGTGTGTGTGTGTGTGTGTGTGTGTGTGTGTGTGTGTGTGTGTGTGTGTGTGTGTGTGTGTGTGTGTTACTTCATCCCACCACGCCATACATCTGCAGTCAAATTCTCCAGCTATGATGTGTGCTCCGTGTTAATTGACAGCAAATGCAAACGCATCGCATCTACAGCAAAAAACCAACTGATGCAAGGCCAGCGGGGAGACAGACGGGAGGAGATGCAGACACGAATTCACAAGCAGCAAAGTAATCTGACAAATTTAAAAAGCTAATGAACAGACTATTAATTATAATAGAACAGAATAGAACACGGCTGCTGCTTTGCTTTAGTAAACCTCAGCTAATGATTTTAAACCGATATGGACTCTTCCAAAAGGATGTCACACCATTACCTGCACCACCTTTCAACAGAGACGGAGGTTACAATCGGCCTCCACGTACAACAGCCTGTTATCACCTGACAAACGAGCTGCTCCGTCCTCGGAGGAAAATCTCAACTCAAGGTCCTTGAGTTGAGATTTTCTTTGTCCAGCCAACGTAATGTATATATGTTTGTATTTGAGTTATTTTTCCGTGTTATGTTATGTTATGCATCTTGTTTTTGACAGATAGCACTTCCTACCAACATGTCAAGCAGCCACTTATGTCACAGATCCCATTCCCACCCCTAAACAGTTACCATAAAGAGGTAGTTAGTAACACATCGAAAGATGCACCTTGTAACGCCTCAAAACTTTGAGATGTAAGACTGTGATTCGGGACTCTAAGTGAGTGTTGTTAAAGTTTAGCTTAGCCTTCTGCTAACCCTCGTCTTTGCCTCAACCAGCTACTCAGGGCGGGTTTTGCCAAAGAGGCAGTGACCTCATCACTCACACAGACAACTTCATTATTAGAAAGATTGAGAAACAATGTTGCTAATATGATGAACTATTAAAGAGATCAACTAATCTGCAAAACAATTAAAAAGATGGAGAACAAATGTTGCTACAAGGCTGAACTATGAGAGAGACGGAGAGAAAATGTTGTTATTGTTTAACCTTCTGCTAACCGTAGCCGTGAGCGTTTGGCTGCGATTAGCTAGCAGCAGCAGCTAAGCTATTAGCATCATTTGGACACACAGCCGTGGTGCGACAGTGATTACTGTCCCCGATGAAACAGATCCTCGTCTCAGCTCTCCACGCTGCCGCTGTCTTATGGTTATGTGTTACATTTTGACAAATGTAGCTCACGCAGACATAGATTTCCCAGAAGGCCTATCAGTAATAAATTAATAGAATGTTTAGCACCGAAAAAATCAAGTCACACCTCACGCATGTTCTCTGTACGCCTGTCCACCCTGTGAACAGCGTGTGTGTGTGTGTGTGTGTGTGTGTGTGTGTGTGTGTGTGTGTGTGTGTGTGTGTGTGTGTGTGTGTGTGTGTGTGTGTGACGGACGCGCTCCTACGCATCACACCCCGATGGCCATCTGAAGTGGCGGTGGGACAGATGGTACGTAGGTCGGTCTTTTCCCTTGTGCACGCTCACACACACACACACATTCACCACGTGCACACGGCCGTGCACAGAATGCGTCCTGACACCAGTAACCCCACCAACACCGCAGACACGTTCAGGATAAAGCGTGTGCCCGTTGGTGTTCTTAACATTCATCAGTTCTGCTTCTCTCTCTAACTCAGCTCCACATTTGGATTTGAGCAGCTTTGCGGCGCTCACACAGCTTTTTATTGTTTCTAAAAATATCCACCTTTAAAGTGTCAATCCCAGTTTAAAATTAGCAACTTTCCCTGCCAACACACACAGATGTGACAAAACTGTTTGTGAAAACAGGACCAATTGTTTAAGGAAGAATTCCAGTTATTATGAATAATAAGTTGGATTTTAAAGTCATTTTTCTTCCTAATGATCTATAATTAATATCTTATTGTTATAAAGTGCCATTTTCACATATTATTGTAGGTGTGCCAAATCAAAATTTAGTTTAATTATGACACAACATCCAAAATGTAAACTCTCCGACAAGATCTGTAGTTTTATTCCATGCATTTTTAAGCGACGTCTATGGATACAATAAAAAATAACATATTTCTCCCGTTTTTAGGTCATTGCTCATGAAAACATCCAGAGGTAAAATCATTAACAATACCAACCATCCACCAATCTTGCAATAAACTTAAGAAATTCTGCGAATAGGCAACAAAAACTAGACAACCAGAGTCACAGGCCTCGTCCTGGACTGCACTTTCCATGTATATCAACTTCCAACAGCCGTGAAAGAGGTCATCTAGCATGCTAATGTGAGATAGCTTCATCGTTTCCGAAGAACTCTCTTGCAGACTTATTGCTCGTATGACATCAGTGGCCTTCTCAACGGTCCTCAGTGTTAATATGTCCTTTATTTCTGCTCCCTGTGACTTATTAAACATCAAAGAGGTGTTCTGTGAACCATAAACAGCACAGTGTGGTGGAATGAACTCCCCACTGACGTCAGGACAGCAGAGTCGCTGCCCATCTTTAAACTCACCTCTTCAAGAAGTACTACCCTGAGCCTTCCTCGTAGCACTTATTGTATTCATATTAGTTTGTTGCACGTATTGTATTCATATTTGTTTACTGCACTTATCCTATTCGTAGTAGTTTGTTGCACCTACTGTATTCGTTTGTTTACTGCACTTATTGTATTCATATTAGTTTACTGTTATCCTATTCGTATTAGTTTGTAGCACTTATTGTATTAGTATTAGTTTGCCTCTGCACTATACTTTTGCTCTGGTTTATGCTTTTAGATGCTTGTTTAAGAAAGGAGATGCACTTATGACTTCTGGTGACTAGTAGTTCTCTTGAATACCTATGTTGAACACACTTCCTGTAAGTCGCTCTGGATAAAAGCGTCTGCTAAATGACTGTAATGTCATGTAATGCAATGCACACAGTAGCTGCTCGGCTATGACCTTTGACCTCTGACCTCACTGTGAAGACAACTTCCCCCTTGCATAAATGAGCAGCTCATGGGCTCACAGGATAATGACGTGTGCAATAACACGACGGGGCTTTAAGAAAGAAGAGTTGTTGTTGTTGTTGTTGTTGTTGTTGTTTTGTAATCAGTGGGCTCATTACAGAGGGAGAGCCGGAGCAGGGCCGGGCCGTGCGTCGGAGTCTCCCCGGCCAGGGCCCCTCTCTAGACGGCAACACGTCATGGAACATTCCCGGAACCAGCCAGCGCACCACCCACCCTCTCTCTCTCTCTCTCTCTCTCACTCTCTCTCACTCTCTCTCTCACACACACAGACAGAGGAAGCGACCGATGAGCATATCAGATAAAGCCTTTTTTTAAAACACACTTTGTTTCTCACATTTTGGAGACGCACTGGTGGCTCTGAAGCACCAACAAGGAAATACCAGAGGTCACAGCTGACTTACTCACTTCAGAAACCCCACAGTGACTCTCTCAGAGGCATTATGGAGGTCTGAGAGAGAACTCCTGCTGCACCAGACCTCCACCAGACCTCCACCAGATGCAGATGTGCCCAAAAAGTGCCCAAAAATGACAATTACGCACGCACCTTTCCAGACGCACCATCACCTCCATCATCACACCTCCATGTCTCCCTGTCTCCCTCCATGTCTCCCTGTCTCCCTCCATGTCTCCATGTCTCCCTCCATGTCTCCATGTCTCCCTCCATGTCTCCATGTCTCCCTCCATGTCTCCCTCCATGTCTCCATGTCTCCCTCCATGTCTCCCTCCATGTCTCCCTCCATGTCTCCATGTCTCCCTCCATGTCTCCCTGTCTCCCTCCATGTCTCCATGTCTCCATGTCTCCCTCCTGGTCTCCATGTCTCCCCATCTCATGTCTCCCTGTCTCCATGTCTCCCATGTCTCCCCTGTCTCCCTCCCATGTCTCCCTGTCTCCCTCCATGTCTCCATGTCTCCCTCCTGGTCTCCCTGTCTCCCTCCATGTCTCCATGTCTCCCTCCATGTCTCCCTGTCTCCCTCCATGTCTCCCTGTCTCCCTCCATGTCTCCATGTCTCCCTCCATGTCTCCATGTCTCCCTCCATGTCTCCCTGTCTCCCTCCATGTCTCCCTCCTGGTCTCCCTGTCTCCCTCCATGTCTCCCTGTCTCCCTCCATGTCTCCCTCCATGTCTCCCTGTCTCCCTCCATGTCTCCATGTCTCCCTCCCTGTCTCCATGTCTCCATGTCTCCCTCCATGTCTCCCTGTCTCCCTCCATGTCTCCATGTCTCCATGTCTCCCTCCATGTCTCCATGTCTCCCTGTCTCCCTCCATGTCTCCATGTCTCCCTGTCTCCCTCCATGTCTCCCTCCATGTCTCCATGTCTCCCTCCTGGTCTCCCTCCTGGTCTCCATGTCTCCATGTCTCCCTGTCTCATGTCTCCATGTCTCCATGTCTCCCTCCATGTCTCCATGTCTCCCTCCATGTCTCCCTCCTGGTCTCCCTCTCCCTAACCCTTTGCAGCCAGTTTTGGCTACTGCAAAATTCCTCAGGATATTACGCAACGCTGGGTAATCTGCATGCAATGCGCTGCCTGCCCGGGGTATTCCCCCTGAATGGCCTTGTCCTTATAAGCCAAACAAAAAACACATAAAGAAAAAACATGCAAACATACCATAATCATGCGTGGAGGCTGCGTGGAAACCCTCTGTCTCCGTGGAGCAGGACACAGAAATGGCTTTTTATGGTTTCGTTTTCTCACCTTCCGTGTGCGCTCCGGTGCCAAGCGTCTCCGGGCGGTAATGACAGCAGTAAACCCCGGTGACAGGGGGGGTCCGGGCGGGTTCGGACGTCACCTGGGCTGGGTCTGTGGTCCGGACACACAGCCAGGTGGAGGTGTTGGTTAGAAACCCACCAGAGGAGAGCAGCCGGAGGGAGAGACAGAGAGGAGCGGAGACAAAGTTGTGCGTAAAAATGGAAGGAATCCTTTCCGACCGGATTTCTGCTGCTGCAGGCAGACAGACAGGCAGTGTGTGTGTGTGTGTGTGTGTGTGTGTGTGTGTGTGTGTGTGAGGGTGAAATCAGGAGACACACGCACACACACATGGACACAGGGGTTATTCCAAACGCCTTCCCAGAATAGCAGCAGAGAGAGAGAGAGAGAGAGAGAGAGAGAGAGAGAGAGGAGTGTGTACGTGTGTGTGTGTGTGTGTGTGTGTGTGTGTGTGTGTGTGTGTGTGTGTGTGTGTGACGTCGTCGGATCCCCCAGCGCGCAACCAGGGCAGAGGGAGGAGGAGGAGGAGGAGGAGGAGGAGGAGGAGGAGGAGGAGGAGGAGGAGGAGTGGCCGGAGAGGAGGCTCTGTCTGCCGGCAGAGAGAGCAGGATTCCCCGGTCACCTCTGGAGAGACCTGTCTGACTGCATGTCTGTCTGTCTGACTGTCTGTCTGACTGCCTGTCTGACTGTCTGCCTGTCTGTCTGTCTGACTGCATGTCTGTCTGACTGACTGTCTGTCTGTCTGTCTGTCTGACTGTCTGACTGACTGTCTGTCTGTCTGACTGTCTGTCTGCATGTCTGTCTGACTGACTGCCTGTCTGTCTGTCTGCCTGTCTGTCTGTCTGCTACTGTCTGTCTGACTGTCTGTCTGTCTGACTGTCATGTCTGTCTGACTGTCTGTCTGACTGTCTGTCTGTCTGACTGCCTGTCTGTCTGACTGTCTGTCTGTCTGACTGACTGACTGTCTGCCTGACTGTCTGTCTGTCTGACTGCCTGTCTGTCTGTCTGACTGACTATCTGTCTGTCTGACTGCCTGTCTGACTATAATGCATTCAGCTATAGACTGGAATTGAATACGTCAATATATATACATATTCTATATTCTATATATATACATATTCTATTACAATATGATCATATCAATATAATAAATATACCTGTAGTCTATATATATATATATATATATATATATATATATATATATATATAGTACATATATATATATATATATGTGTATATATATATATATATATACAGTATACACATACTTATTTGCACAAATCTCTCATTTGTGGAAATAATTTCATTAAAATACAAAAAAGTACACTAAATACAATTTATAGTACTAGTAGTTTTATTCATAATAGTCATCGTCATCATCATTACATATAAATATATATATAGAGAGAGATTTGTGTGTGTGTATATATTTAAAGAAAGTGAGATTTGTGGAATTGAATACGTCAATATATACAGTTTCTAGTACAAAATTATCATATCAATATAATAATATACCTGTAGTCTCTCTCTCTCTCTCTCTCTCTCTCTCTCACTCTATAAATATATATATATATATATATATATATTTATATGTGTATATATATATATATATATTATTATTATATTCCTTTATTGATCCCCATGGGGGAAATTCAAGTGTTGCAGCAGCTCAACTACACAGACACAGATAATAAATACACATATTATACAATAAAATAAAAATAGAATAAAATAAAAAATAAGAATACAAATAAAAAATGTATTGTATATCCACATGGGGGGGGGGCTGGTCAGCATGCATGATGACAGACTATATATATACATGTGTAAATATATAATAAATACACATATTATATAATAAAATAAAAATAGAATAAAATAAAATAATAATACAAATAAATAATGTACAGTATATCCACATGGGGGGGGGGGGCTATATATATATATATATATATATATATATATATATATATATATATATATATATATGTGTGTGTGTGTGTGTATTTTAGTGTACTTATTTGCACAAATCTCTTATTATTACTATTAAATAATTTCATTAAAATACAAAAAAGTACACTAAATACAATTTATAGTACTAGTAGTTTTATTCATAATAGTCATCGTCATCATCATTACATATAAATATATATATAGAGAGATTTGTATTTGTGTGTGTGTATATATTTAAAGAAAGAGAGATTTGTGGAAATAAGTACACTTGATACAATTCATAGAACTGGTAGCACTAGTAGTATTATTCATAATAGCCATCATCATCATCATTATTTATATAAAGAGAGAGAGAGAGAAAGAGAGATTTGTGTATGTATGTATTTAAAGAGAGAGAGCTTTGTCGAAACAAGTACACTAAATACAATAATTGTACTATTAGTACTATTCATAATAGTCCGCATCATCATTATTATTGTTATTGTTGTATATAAATTAAAGTAAATGACCTCACTCATTGTCAGTGTTAAACTGTCCAAAATAATGATTCATTGTTTACCATCCACTAGATTTACGAATGATTTATAGTCATCATACTTATCATAATTAATAATTTATGACTTAATGGATTTATTACACAATGAGCTGTTGATCCCCCATTAATTTATAAATATGCTGATTATAAGCACAACAATTATCAATGAAGATATGTTACTTCCTTTATCGCAACAAGACTGTTTTGTTTCCTAAACCTAAGATTGGTTTCGTTGCCACAACCTAACGTTCTTTTTTTGGCTCAACCTAAAGTTTGTTTTGTTGCCTAAACCTAAAGTTTGTTTTGTTGCCCTAATCCATCATTGTTTGTTGCTTGAACGTAACGTTTGTTTTTGTGCTTAAACCTAAAGTTTGCTTTGGAAAAAAAAGTTGGACGCCATATCTTCCAGCCGTTTAATCTCTTTAAATGTTACACCTGTTCACCGAAATGATACTCATTCATTTTAATTATTTTACTCCCTCCTGGACTTTAATAGCTGATAAATGTTTTGGCAAGATTTTGCCTCTGGGAGGTCACATCTGAATTTTCTAATTAGACTTTAATCAAATATTGATAAGGACAATTCTGTGCCCCCAAAATATTGGTATGTAGGTCAATGTTTGCCTTCTTTGCCTGGTTGGAAATCCAACCTTTGGTAGGAAAGTTTAAAGAGTGTTGTACCTAGAACGCGTTCTTTTTAAATTTCCATAAAGATGACAAAAAGAATGAAAATAAGTCTAATCTGTACATCAATATATACATGTACATATATATATATATATCTTTTTTTAAAGAATAACAAGAATTTTCCTTTCTATAAAATGGATGGTAACAGCCACATATGTGAAACTTGTTCCTGTAGGATTCATTTATTGATTTCATCTTTCTGCAGCCAGTATGCACAACAATAAGAGGTCATGCCGTTGCTAGGTTTAAGGTGAACCCTCAGGATTCAGACAACAAACCCACTCCAGCTCTGAGTCCTTTCATCTGTGAAACACATGTAGGAATACAGAGGGGCTCATTTACACAGACCCTCCAGATAATAAATTAAATCAGGATTGATAAAGCCCCCTTTTTTTCCTTTTGGACGGGTTCAGTTGCGGCGGCCCTCTTTGTGCTAATAAACTGCATTAGCCTTTTTATGAGCATTTTAGCAACAGGTGGCAGGTTTGTAAGCGTCACAGGTTTGATTCCTCTGACGGACCGAGCATCGGGTCTGATACTGGGAATACAGCGTTCAGGTTCTGACCATCCACTGTGATGATAAAGCAGACTTGTTCGTTAGCCGTCAGCCTTCTTGGAATAGCTCCCATTGTACCTGGGAACAGATAATTACACATGATTGTCTCGTATGGCGTCCGTCCGTTCACGGCGCTGTGAGAAGATATCATCAGAGAAGGAGGAAAAGATGCCACTTGGAGGGGGAGGAGTCATCAATGGAGCGTTTACAAATGTAGTGACCTTTTGTTGTTGAGTTTTTCACTGATTTATTTTTTAAACAGATAGTTTGAGATCGTGATCTTCTTTTAGAAATATCTGTGTGGGTGGACATAAATAAAAATGTTTAAGCATAGTAATAAGTGATAATTTTACTTTACAAGTAAAAAAAGCATTTAAAAAGTGTGACTGCAAATCAGGCGGCAACCTCCGATTCTGCCGAGTGAAGCCAATGCAAAAGTGTCTTAAAGCTGCATTCTCTCTGCTGTCCATCAGGGGGCGACTCCTCTGGTTGTATAGAAGTCTATGAGAAAATGACTCTACTTCTCTCTTGATTTATTCCCTCAGTAAACATTGTAAACATGAGTTTATGGTCTCAATCTCTAGTTTCAAGTCTTCTTCAATACAGCATGATGTTCATTTAGTAAATGATGCTCCATTTAGAGTCAAACAGACCATAAAGCAGGGGATGCTTTAGGGCGGGGCTACTGTGATTGACAGGTCGACACCAGAGACGTATACGGCGTCTCTACGTCACTCCTCCGCACTCCAATTATGATCACTTCTGTTCATTGGCTGCAAAACAACAACATGGCGATGGGCGTATTTGAACATGGAGACAGCAATAGAAAGAAAAGGCTATTAAATGCAAAATCAATCATCGGTGAGTTCCATGAATCAAACATCCTGGACAGATTCCAACCACATCACCTGACGGAGCCTCGTGAAACACGCAGTTATTCCCACTTATCTGCGTTTGCAGAAGAGGTGTGAATATTCAAGGTGTGAATCTCACCTCTCGCTCACAGTTTAGATGGCGGTTCATCTTCCAGCTTCCTGCTCTTTAAAGACAGTACGGCCCAATCAATGCTGAGCTGTGGATAGAGAGGAGACAGTGGTCATGTGTCATGTGACCTCCAGCTGCAACGACATCTCAGTGAAAGTCCTCTCCGCCCGCGTGAAGGCTCGGTTATTATTGGCGTGTGTGCGTGTGTGTGTGTGTGTGTGTGTGTGTGTGTGCGTGCATGTGCTTTTGTGCCGGCCAGCGATAAGTGGATTAACGTCTAACATCTCCCATAAGAGGATCACCAGGATGTGACCTCGTCACCGGTGACCCCGGAGTCCCCATGGCGACGCCGTGGCAACGTGGCACCAAGGCACCATGGAGACGGAGAGCTGCAGCGGCTTCCGATGCGGCAATTTGCATCTGGTTTTCATATGAAGCCCGGCAGGAAGGTGAAGGCAGGCTGGATCTCTGGAGCCTGGACACCGACTCTGCTTTTACATGTAGACGGCGCACATACACGTGTACGTACATGTCAACAATGTCATTATTCAAACTCTGAGATAATCATTTCATCTTCAACAACAGAATTATTTTCCAGCCAGTGTCTTCACATGACTCATTGTTTTGATTATTTGCCTTGCAGATGTCATTTTGATGAAGTAAGTGTGAGTTTTTCCACATGTGCAATTTCACTTTAAACTCCAGCAATTCTTTCTTATTATATCTGGCTCCAGGACGTTATTAATGTCAACATGTCTCCTTAGATGGTTCAGATAAAAGAAAACTACAGAGGGAAAGCAGTTCAGCTATAATATTAAAACAAAATAAACTGAAATGACCCAGAATCCATATCATTTCTACTCTTTTGACCATAATGTCATTGGTAAAATCAAGGAATAATTTATATATTAGACTAGAATGATAAAGGTCCAAGTCATGACCAAGAGTTTTAGTGGCAGAGACCAAGTCAAGTTTATTTTATTCTTGGGACTTGTCAGTCTTAGAACTTGACTTGGGATTGAGTCTTGTCAGTTTTAGGACTTTACTTGGGACTTCAATTGGGACTTGTCAGTATATGACTTGACTTTGGACTTTGGTCTGGTCATTCTTAGGACCTGACTTGGGACTTAACTTGGGACTTGTCAGTTTTGACTTGGGACTTGACCTTAGAACTAACCTGTCTTAACTTTGGACTTGACTTGAGACTTGTTAGTCTTAGAATTTGATTTGGGACAAAGGCCTAGTCGGCCTTAGGACTTGACTTGGGACTAGTCGGCCTTGACTTTGGACTTAACTTGGGACTTGGTGGTTTTGACTTGAGACTTGACTTGGCAGTTGTCCTTTTTGTGACTTGACCTTAGAACTAACCTGTCTTAACTTTGGACTTGACTTGAGACTTGTTAGTCTTAGGACTTGACTTGGGACTAGTCGGCCTTGACTTTGGACTTGTCAGTATTAGGTCTTGACTTTAAACATAACTTTGGTCTGGTCATTCTTAGGACCTGACTTGGGACTTGACTTGGGACTTGTAGTCTACTCAGTCTTAGGCCTTGGCTTGGATCTTGCCTGTCTCTACTTAGGAGTTGACTTGGGATTTGTCAGTTTTAATTTGGGTCTTGTCACTCTTGACCTATGACCTGGGACTTGCAAACCAATGACTTGGCCCACCTCTGGTTAATACAAAGAAACACTAAGCGTAGCTTTGGGAAGACAGATCTCACTACAGATTGCAGGCTCAAAGGTAATGCTAACTATCTCTAGCTACTTAGCATTAGCATGCACAGATTATGTTTTGTGCCAATAACTTCTCATGCGACCGAGTATGGACTAAAGTAACGAGTGCGACCACAATCCCAGGACGTGAGTCATGTGTCGCTGTTTACTGTGGCAAATCCTCCATTCAGTGTTTGCATTCACTGTACAGCCATGAAAAAACAACCATGAGAGAGGAACCTGCTGAGTGGCTTCGGGAAGTTGTGAATCAGAGAGGTGGACACACACGCACACACACACACACACACACACACACACACACACACACACACACACACACACACACACACACACACACACACACACACACACACACAAGCAGTCGCCTCAAGCTCTTGTCCTGGAGTCGAACTGTAACGCTCTGCAAGACAAAGCACTTCTGTGACAACTGACTGATTACTAATGCTTACTCATACACTCACACACACACACACACACACACACACACACACACACACACACACACACACACACACACACACACACACACACACACACAGCGAGACCGCTCCCCTCGCTGACACACCTAGTTTGAGTTCACTTGACACACTCTTTTACATGCACACGTACACACTAATATTGGGTACCTTTCCATCTTCTGGGCTTTGATTCTTCTCACACATTGCATGCACACACACACACACACACACACACACACACACACACACACACACACACACACACACACACACACACACACACACACACACACACACACACACACACACACACACACACACACACACACACACACACACACCTGCTGACATCAGTGTATTGAGGTGTGGCCCAAATGTTACATAAAAGCCGGAGGGTAAAGGTCAAAGTACCTGGGAGATAACAGCTTCAGCAGGACACCTTCAAAGAGAGAGAGAGTGAGTTCAGAAGAGATGATAGATGAGGGAGAGTGACACACACACACACGTACGCACACACTCACACGTACGCACACACTCACACACACGATACAACCATCATAACCAGCTGTTTGGTGCTAAACAGCGCCCCTTACTGGTCAGCATCAGAACTGATAGCTAGTGTGTTCACTATCAAGCTGTTAATGTCAAAAACATTTAACCTTAGCTTTGCATATTTTTTTGCACACACATAAAAGTATGACAGGAAAACAAACAAAGAAAAAAAAGAAGTTTAGCAAATATAATTTAGAAAAATGCAACAACTAAAATTAATGAATGAGAAACTCTTTAAAATTCTTTATTACCCTTCCTGCGTAAAAATAACGGTTAAGAAATTATACGTTAATCGAGACACGATAGAGATGATATAATTATGATCAATATTATGATCAATATATTATGATATATATATATATATATATATATATATATATATATATACACATATGAATATATAGCAGATCAGAAGACTTTCTATTGGATGAAGGAGGAGGAAGAGGAGAAAAGAAGAAACATGTTACTGCCAACTCTTCATAGACCCCACAGAGCATAGTGTGTGTGTGTGTGTGTGTGTGTGTGTGTGTGTGTGTGTGTGTGTGTGTGTGTGTGTGTGTGTGTGTGTGTGTGTGTGTGTGTGTGTGTTGTGTGTGGAGGCTTATTTCCACTCACAAACAAACACACACGGGATCTACGAGGGTCAAAATATTCCGTCCAATCATTCTGGCATTTTCCACAAAACTCTTCCAAACCCCCAAAAACAAGCTCTCTGACAACAACCAGGTTACTGGTTTGAGTCCCTGATCTGACAGAGGATCTGTTTCTGCTCAACCACAGAGGAAGGCGCCCTCTAAACTGAATCCAGTAGGGCGGCTGAAAATCCCCTTCGGTTGGATCGGAAAAATATATTTATTTAGGAAAAACACTTTAAAAAGCATGCAGGAAAAAACAGTGAAGCAGAACTGGGAGGCCTGGAGAACATAAGCTGCTGTTTCATTTCAGGTTGAATTGTCTTATTGACTCTGTGAAGACGGTGAAAGGATTCGGAGGACTAAACCTCCAGCAGCTTCATCAATGGGGATTAAAAACGATGATCGAGTTGCTTTGGAAATCCCTCAGCAACTCGATCATCGTTTGTCGGCTTCATCAATAAAACCTAATCAGTGTTTCTTTGGCCCTGAGCCCCGCGGGCTGACAACAACACGACGGCAGCCGTGAATAAATAACTCAATATTTTAAAGGGGCAGTCCACAGATTTGACCACAGACTGTATATAAGAAGACAACGCTGTCGTCGGGATGTCTGCGCTTTTGAAGTCTCGAGTTCGGTATTTTGACTGTTGGCATCTTGGCTTTTGGCCGTGACCATGTTGTTTTCTGCAACCATGAGAGTATTAAGTACTAAATAACAACCTAAATGTTACAATTAACTTTCATGAACTCAAGACACACTGTGAAGACAGAAAACACGACAACTCATAACTAAACAACGCCGTGGTGTCGACCTGTCAATCAGTGTGTAGCCCCGCCCTAAAGCATCCCCTGCTTTATGGTCTGTTTGACTCTAAATGGAGCATCATTTACTAAATGAACATCATGCTGTATTGAAGAAGACTTGAAACTAGAGATTGAGACCATAAACTCATGTTTACAATGTTTACTGAGGGAATAAATCAAGAGAGAAGTAGAGTCATTTTCTCATAGACTTCTATACAACCAGAGGAGTCGCCCCCTGATGGACAGGAGAGAGAATGCAGCTTTAAGGAACTTCAGCGTTGTCTTTACTTTTCAGAACCGGAGGTTGCCACTGGGT
Source organism: Anoplopoma fimbria (assembly GCF_027596085.1). NCBI lineage: Eukaryota > Metazoa > Chordata > Actinopteri > Perciformes > Anoplopomatidae > Anoplopoma > Anoplopoma fimbria. The sequence continues at coordinate 2,533,717 of NC_072466.1, forward strand.
TTTGTCATATTAATATTCCTTGTCTTACTTCTATTTAGAGGATAATCATGCTATAAGTAAACACAAAATATAAGGTTTGTTAACATTAAAAGTAAGCTGAATTAGCTTTTAGCATTTCGTGTTTACAGTGTACCCACGTGTGTATAGACAACTATCACTGGATTCATTTCATACTGTAGAAAACTTAAAAACATGATGATTCTCTGGCAGGTTCTGCAGTTATAAAAAGCATCTATTTTATGATTTCTGTGTGGATTTCTGGATGTTTATAAACAATGGAAATCAAAATACTTGGAGACAACAAATGACCTGGCTCTCCTCTTGACTCCATCGTTTTACATCAACGTTAGTACAAGACTAAGTTGCTGCAGCACATTTCTGATTTTTTCTTCCATTGAAATATAAGTGAACTGATTGAAAGGGGAAAGAGAGAAAGAGAGAGGAAGCTGGTACACGTTAAAAAACACATCTCCAGCAGGCAAAGAAGGAGGTGATGCTGTTTCCATGGAGACGCTGCACTGCTACTCATGACAGAGTGCTGTTTGTGCACTTGCAGGTTTTTATTGATGGATGGACTCATGCACAGCTCTACATTACATTACATCTGACTGTTTCGAATGACTAGTCCTGCTCAGCAACACATCACGGTTCTCACAACCACTAAAATAATGTCTTTATTATTAAAACACATGAACAAGGCTGACTGTAATTAACATCATGACCATTTATCAAATCAATGTTTTAAACGCTCACAAATGACAAACGACACACTAGCATTGTGTGGGAGATTTACAGAACAGTTTTCCTAATGTTTGCCACTAGCTTTGAGATATTTATTCTTCTGTTGTATCTAATTTATTCTAATTTTATCTTCTATTTCATTTTAATCCTATTTTCATGCTTTTTTTCTGTCCTTTTCTATCGTGTTGTGTGACTCTCCTTAATGCCTTGCTGTTGAAAGGCGATGTAGAAATGAACTCACAGAGAGACACAGATACTCTGTGAGGTGAACAGTACATATCTGTGTTCCTAAAACAACAGGATGTTCGTTATTGTACTTTGACCTTTGGCTCGTTATCAACATGGTGGCTGTGACACACACCTCAGGGCTAATTATGGTTCTTTATAATCTGCATAAAAATCCCACTACTTCTCTGAGTCATAACTCTGAACGCACAGACATGATACACATGTTTTAAGATTCACTTTGATTTACGGTTTCTGAGCATATCAGTGTTTTGATTTCCATTGTTTATAAACATCCAGAAAACCACCCAGAAATCATACAAAATCATCATGTTTTTAAGTTTTCTACAGTTTCAAATTAATCCAGTGATAGTTGTCTATACACACGTGGGTACACTGCAAACAGGAAATGCTAAAAGCTAATTCAGCTTACTTTAAATGTAAACAAACTTTATATTTTGTGTTTACTTATAGCATGATTATCCTCTGAATAGAAGTAAGACAAAGAATAATACTAGGCCAAACAAGGCGGCAATCTTCGGTTCTGAAAAGTGAAAGCTGCATTCTCT